>NC_135538.1:154031336-154051336 GCF_045843805.1 Urocitellus parryii | reverse complement strand
AGATGAATTAGCAACTGGTTAGCTGGTTATTTACTGATTGTTGCTCAGGACATTTGCATCTGGTTGCCCTTGGACTGATCAACTGTCTTGTTCAACATACTGCACAGTGAGTTCATTCACCTTAAACTTGTTTCTCAAATAATCAATGCTAGTTAGACATTTTTTATAATTAATAGACTCCCCCTCACATACACACTTGCCTGTTGACTTTAACTGTAACTTTCGAAAATCACTTTGAAAGAACGCTGAAATAGACAATAGTCTTTAAATACAGGTTTTCGATTTTTTTAATGTTTGGGAGCTTGCATCTGCTTCATGTTTACTCCTGCATATATGTGTAGAAAAAAGAGAGAAAGTTTTAAAATAAAATAGTATGTCCTTTAACTCAAATGGCTGTCAATTTTCCAAAAGACTATCAATGATCACACACATGCACAGTTTAAAATTTAGGGGCTGGTGTGTCGCTCAGGCACTGTTGGCCTAGGCTGCGGTTAGTGTTTCTGTTCATCCTCTGGGAGCTCCAGAAACCACTCAACCAATGCGCTCCCGTCCGCAGACAGAAGTGCACCTCTTTCACCAGCGTCAGAGCGTTTCCAGGTGCTGGGCGTGACTCACGATCCCCACCAGAAGCGACCACAGGAAACCTGGTTTCTGGGAAGGCCTTCTGCTTGGTCTCCTCCTGTCAGGACACCAGGAAAAGGAACCTTCCCGGTACTGACGTTGGCATTGCTTGTCAACTCGCCAAAACAGTGTGGCATTCATCTAACTGGCGCCAATCAGGATAAGGACCTTCCCACCTGTAAGGTGAAGTGTTCCTTGTCAACTTGCTGCAACGTATTTATCTAGTGATGCCCAACGGTAAGAAACATTGACAGCAAACGAGTTACTACTGGTAGATGTGTTCTTTGGCAGAGCTAAAGCTTGGCACAGCTATCTATCACCACGAGCGAGGTGAGTTCCAGGTAGTCGTGGCCGAGTGGTTAAGGCGATGGACTAGAAATCCATTGGGGTCTCCCCGCGCAGGTTCGAATCCTGCCGACTACGTTCCCTCTTACTTCCCTGTAGGAACGAGAGAGGATAATTATGTTAATAGTCTCCCCCACAAGATAGTCGCCTGGTTTTCTATCAGCTTCTTCTCAAACTTTCCCCACCTTCCTGTAACCCATAAGAAATAACAACGGATATAGAACACATTGGGCTTCCCTAACCTGCTTTTTTGTTTTTTGTTGTTTGCTTTTTATTCATTTATTTATTTTTTAAAAATTTTTTTTGGCTGGAGGGAAATGGATGGCATTAGAGCAGATTATGATAAGTGAAGCTAGTCAATCTTTAAAAAACAAATACCAAATGACTCCTTTGATATAAGGGGAGTAAACAAAGACAGGGTAGGGACGAAGAGCTTGAGAAGAAGATTTACATTAAACAGGGATGAGAGGTGGGAGGGAAAGGGAGTGAGAAGGGAAATTGCATGGAAATGGAAGGCGATCCTCAGGGTTATACAAAATGTCATATAAGAGGAAAGGAGGGGCAAGACAAGATAATACAAATGGAAGAAATGATTTACAGTAGAAGGGGTAGAGAAAGAAAAGGGGAGGGGAGGGGAGGGGAGGGGAGGGGAGGGGAGGGGGGATAGTAGAGAATAGGACAGACAGCAGAATACATCAGACACTAGAAAGGCAATATGTCAAGCAATGGAAGGGAAACTGATGATACAGCAATTTGTATATGGGGTAAAAGGGGGAGTTCATAATCCACGTGAATCAAACTGTGTAATATGATGTATTAAGAACTATGTAATGTTATGAACGACCAATAAAAAAAAAATTTTTTTTTGGCGTGTGTGCATGTGTAAAGTATTTGGACCATAATTACTTTTCGCAATACTTTCTCACCCTCTCCCCTAGCCTCCAAGGAAAGCCCAGGTATTGGCAATGATGCTTTCTTGCTACCTGCAGTCACCCCATTTGAAAGGCATCCTTTCCTAGACAAACAAGACAGTCTCTGCAGAACCGCTCTCTGACCCATTCCCCATTCCTGCAGTACTTACTCATCCACGCAGAAAAGGGAATTCCGGAAAACCCAGTATCAAACACAAGAAAGCAAGACTCAGCTACTATCGCCCAGACGCCAATCTAAATTGGGCATTAAAGGCTATATACTACACAGGTTAAAAAAAAAAAAAAAAAGCGAAGCAATTTTTTTGTAATTCGATAAGAAAGACCCAACCCACGTCCCCACACCAAGTGGTTCTGTCCTGGGGTCCAGGATGGTCGTGGTCAGAAAAGGACAAACTCCAGATGAGACTGTAACTCACTGGAATAGAACCAGCCCTGGTCTAGGTGCAGGAGGCCCCAGGTGATTGACACAGCCAGGCTCATAATACTTGGAGTTAAGAGCTTGCTTCTGTCTGCATTCTGCCAGGAAGGGAAAGGGTCATACACGGAGGACCTTTTCTCAGAGGTCTCCCAGCAAGCTTTGAGAAGGAACCAAGTAGAGATTCCAACCACCCTCCAAACACCTGGGCTTCCTTCTCTTCTGCCAGACCTACAGGAGTTTCATTCTAGGGTCTCCAAAGTGCACTGTGGGGAAAGTGCACCCCATGAGCCCTAAGGAGAGAAACTGGAGGAGCTGGTTCCACTGCATCTTCAGCAGAGGTGAGGACACTTGACGCCTCCTGATTACGAGGCCGCCATTAATGAGTCAAAGGCGGTACTGCTATTTCGAAAGCAGCTTCATGCCTAAAGTCATTTTGGTGATTTTAAACCTACTAGTTAAATCAGATTATTCAACATGGAAGAGCATTCAGAAGGCAGCCATCTCCTGCCAGCCACCTTTCCCTCTCCCTCCCCCCACTGCAGCCCCTATCTGCCACAGTTTTTGTGAACTCCTTAAAAATAACTTTTTCAATTGTACGTTTTGTGTCATGGGTATCTTTTTGTGAAAAAAAATATATTTTTCAAATATCATATCTATCTATATATGATATTGATTTGAAAAGGGCAAACTCTACAAAAGTTGGGAATCTCTTACCTAATTCATGACCTTGAAGCAGAAGGGAGAATTTCCAACTGCTTTTTGTTGTTGAGAAAATGCATAAAAATATGTAGGCAAGAAGTACTTCTTAACTGTTAGCAGTTGTTCTATATTGGGCCAAGCATCTGTGTCCTAGTGACAAGGCTGCATATACCCCCATTGCACCCTGGGAAGCTTTTTTGTGGGCATGTGTGCTGCCTGGCAGGGTCCAGATATACTTTAGGCTCATAGACCAAAGCCAACACATGCTTACTTAGAGAAGCCATGCCCCTAATTCCATTGCCAGACTTGATCTTCATCCTTTCTTTCCTATTATTGCTTTCCTCTAATGAAAGGGTCCACAAGCTGCCCTTGCATGGATTCTGTAGGTGGGAGGTGATGGACCCACATTTTCTTCCAGTCAGCCTCTCCAGTTCATCCACCTGGAAACTGAAGTTTTCATTTTTAGTGTGCATTCCACCCTCTTAGTGCTCCTGCGCTGCTGACCACAAGCCACTTCTCCAAACTCTCCCTGAGCGGGCTTATTTACTTTTGCAGAATATTCCTAATGGGCACTAATATACAAAAGAACTGGGACTGTGCTCTTTGTTCACTTTTGTTTCTGCAGCAATCACACCACACTTTGCCTACCACAAAAATGAATAAATAGATAAACAAACAAACAAACAAACAAATAGATAGATAAAACTCTTTGTAGAAAGAATAGCTTCTCAGAGCTCCTAGTACATTTGGTCCACAATTATAACCTAAATCAGCTGACAGTTTCAATCCGAATTCTTTTTCATCTCAATATCCTTCCCTTTCTAAATTGCATTCTCTCTTAGAACAGCTCAAAACTAGTCAAGAAGTGATCAGCCACAGGCCATTAACTGAGTCTGAGGGGCAGTTCAAAACTGAAGGATAGAAAATTGTATTTCCACTTTTTGCAAGCTTTGGCTTTTAAATTCCTACTGCATAAATTACTTCTTCTGTGCATACTCTTGGTCTGTATTTATGTAAGATGCAGTATAATGCTTACTCAATTTGCTAGCTTGTACATATTTATATATTGGTAATATATAAGGGACCAGAGCCTGTCCTATCTAGAAGGTGGTCACCATAAGTGTGTTGGATGGAATTAAAGTTTACTGTGAGCTTAAGCTAAGGTCATAAGTGATCTTTAAATGCCCCCCTCCTTGAAACTACTGGTAGGAATGATTCCACTCCCTTGTTTGATGCCAGCTTTTTAAAATCCCACTTGTCAGGAATTCTTTCTACTGTCATTCTCCAAGATGTAAATGGACCAAGTTGTTCTAAGGAGATGTGAAGGACCTCCTATGAGGTGTGGGAGACTGTGGCATTTTCCTCTGCTAAACCAGTGGCCACTGTTCATTAAATCACCCAGCTCAAGTTTTTACCAAGCAGCCACAGAGAGTCGCAGATTTGGGAATATCTCCTTTCATAGTATCAGTAATCTGCAATGCAGCAAAATTATCTCTGCCCCATGGCCGTGGAATCCACTGGAATCTAGCTGGGTCGTTCCAAATCCTGCATTCGTGATTCTTCAGTCCTGTAAAGGCCCTTTGCTTCTCCCCACAGCCCTTCAGGTCGACAGCCTAGGATGGTTCCTCCCTCCTGCATCTCCTTTGCCCTTGGTGGGACAGTGAAGGCCACTCCTTGATTTAGCTCGCGTTCTTCCGGTACCAGCCAGCCGCCCAGGGAGGAGGAGAAACGGAGAGTTAAAAGGTATCTAGCAGAGGATGGTTTCGATCCATCGACCTCTGGGTTATGGGCCCAGCACGCTTCCGCTGCGCCACTCTGCTGGCGGGGACCTCGGGCAGGAGTTCTCCTCATCATCCCTCCGTGGTCCAACGCTTCGCCACTTCTTTCGGCGGCTTCCTGCCGGCGTTCGCGCCCCTCCCAGCTCCGCGCGGTCCCTCCCAGCCCGCCACCACGCCATTCTCGCCTGACTACCTGAGTCCCCAGTCCTTCACCGAGTTGCCCGTCAGTCGACTGAGGTCGGAAATGCTGTCTGCAGGACACGCGAGGCCCCCTCGTGGTTCACCGGTCGCGGGAAGCCCTTTAGAGGCCGTCCGCCGTCGGTCCGTCCGGCCGGCCCTCCTGGACCCCTCCGCCCCGTGCCCGGTGCCGTCCCGCGCTCCTCCTCCGCCGTCCCCGACCCGGAGAGCAGGGGCCGCTCCGCTGCGGGCCTCGACGTCCCCAGAAAGCGATTTAGACGGAGCCCTAAAGACGGACCGTGTCCCGGCTTCTCCCGATTCCCGTGACGCACCCAGCGTCGCCTGTGCCGGTGGCCCATCCCCTCCAAGCCGAGCGACAGTCGGTGGCACGGCTGTCCCAGAGGGTGACCTTCAGGCTGTCACTGAACAACCCTTCCCTCTGGGCTCTTCCGACGGCGAGGCCTGAGGGCAAAGCTGCTGTGGAAACGCCACGCACAGAGTCCGGTGGAGACACGGGTTTCCATGTCCCCAGGACAAGTGACCGAGAGAGCAGTCGTCGGGCCGCACGGTCGCTTCGCGCTGGGAAGGTGCCTCCGGGCGGCAGCTGCGCTCTTTGACGTGCTCCCGGGGCGTGGGGCGCTTCTGTCCGGCCGCTCTGCGGGGGCACGGCGCTGTCGGGCGTGGGGACCCGAGTGTCCCCGTGGGCGGACGAGGTCGGACACGGCGCTGGGCCTGTGTGCCACCTCCTGGTGCTCGCCAGCGGATCTGCGTCTCCTGTCGTCTTGCGCCTGGACGCTGGTCTGTCGGTCAAGCTCTGGGAACTCTGTCCTTTCTGTCCTCTGTCAGACGGGGTGGGCTGCGGACAGTGTCCCCCCGTCGGGCTGGGTTCCCTCAGCGTGTCACCAGGAGCTTTAGGAGTGAAGGAGGTAAACCTCGATGCTGTCCACTTTTCCAACCTCTCCTGTCAATGCGCTCTTGGTATCAGCTCCGAGGACTTCTGACTGTAGAGTCCATGTTGGGGTGGATGTCCAGTTGTCACTGCTCCACGTAAAACTTCCTCCTCTGATTTTTTTTTTCTTTTTTTTGTCAAAAGTCATGAATTTTATTCACACACACATAACTCTGGAAGATACAAAGACACTGTGGTGTCCCCAGGGTTTCAGTGAAGTGGAATATCTCTAGTGAGAGATCAGACCGCTGCCTTTTGCTGCGGTGTTGGCACCTGACCAGTCCTTGACACACGCTCCTACTCTGCTTGGCAAGGCCAGGGTTTCATGGATTCCAAAACTCCAAACTCGTAGTCGGCAGGATTCGAACCTGCGCGGGGAGACCCCAATGGATTTCTAGTCCATCGCCTTAACCACTCGGCCACGACTACATGAGGTTCTCTGTAGGGTGTCCCAATGAAACCTCGCGAGCCCGGCCCATTTTTAGCCTGTTATTTATCTTTTATCGTCGAGTTGTAAGAGCTCTTTGTATATTGTAGACGCCAGACCCTTGTCAGATGGATGATTTTCACACGTTTTCTTCCATTCTTAGGGCCATCACTTTCTTGATAGTGTCTTTTAAAACACGAAAGTTGAATTTTGATGAAGTCAACTTTATGTATTCTCTTCTGTTTCTTGTGCTTTGGGTGTTAACTCCAACAAGGCTACCAAGTCTTAGGTCATGAAGATGTACCCTATGTTTATTAATATTAGCTATCACATTTACTGCCTGACCATTCTGAATTAGTTTTTGTAAAAGGTGTTAGGTAAGGCCAATTTCTTTGTTAACTAGTGGTTACTCAATTTTGTCAACTTGTTGAAGAGTTTATTCTTTCTGCCACAGGGATCTTGGAACCTTGTCAAAACTCGGCGCACCATAGACTCATGGCTTGATCTCTGAACTCTCAACTCTCTTCCATGAAGGTACATGTTCATCCTTCTCCTAGTGCCATGTGTTCTTGACTATTGCTTTGACATTAATTTTGAGATTTGGAAGTGTGAGTCTTCTTAGTTTTTTTCCTTCTTTTTAGTTGTTCTTGCTATTCTGGGTTTCTTGAAATTCCAAATAATTTTCTTAAACAACTTGATAACTTCTACCAAAAATTTGCTGAAATTATGATCATTTTACGTTAAATTTAAAGTTAAATTTGAGGAATATTGTCATCCTTTTATTTTTTAATTTTTATGTGGATGCTACATCTTTATTTTATTTTTTATGTGGTGCTGAGGATCAAACCTAGTGTCTCATTCATACTAGATGAGCAGTCCACCACTGAGCCACAACCCCAGCCCCAAAAGTATTTACTTTTGACCCTTTTTTCCCTTCCTTATCATGTAGTATGTAGATGCCTGAATCCTTTCACAGTCGTTTATAAATGTCTGGGATGAAGTTTGCTAGTATGGTTTAGGTAGACAAAAACCAGAACTAAATGAAAACAGGCAATAAAGCTGAGAAAGAAACAAGTTATTTGAACTCACTGGATCCAGAGCCCATGGTGCTAACCATTACAGAGTGGGACTAATTTGGTTAATCTCTTTCCTACAGTTCATGATGTCAAAAAACTCACTCTGAATGGACTGACCCATGCGCTGGAGTGCTGGGGCAGTGTTAAGCAAGGCACAGAGCATTTCCCCTGCCTCGGGCTCTAGTGTCCACTAGGAGAGATACTCTATAAACCTGCAAATAAATGTAGCAAAACGTGGAGAGTCTGAAGAAACAGAGCATCACTGAGAGCAGAAAGGCAGCGGCAAAGGGAAAGGCACAAATAACATTGAAATCTGTAACTTTAGGTAAATAAGACTTGAAGGTGTTGAGTGGGGAAAAAAAGTGTTTTTCAATATACAGAAGCAACTTGTACATCTAGATCCTTGAAGGGATTCCTGTTTGTTCTCAGAAGATGGAAATAGGAAAGGAAAAGCAAAGGACAAGTTGGCCATCCTGTCAGCAGTGTGCCTCAGGAAAGCCTTGGAGCAGTCTGCTGTAGGTAGACACGTGCCTGTTCAGTCCTCAAACAGCAGAGACAGACACAGACCCAGGAGTGGGCACAGCCCTCCCCAGGAAAGGCTTCCTTCCTGGCATAGTTTTTTTTTTTTTTTTTTTTTTTTTTTTTTGGGGGGGGGTGGAGCTGAATTGGGCTTGTGTGAGACAAACCTATTTAAAGAGTTAGATGACTAGGGCTGGACTGCGGGTCTCTGCGGCGAGTCATGGCCGGACAAGCATTTAGAAAGTTTCTTCCACTTTTTGACCGAGTATTGGTCGAAAGGAGTGCAGCCAAAACTGTAACCAAAGGAGGCATTATGCTTCCAGGAAAAGTATCAAAAGCAACAGTAGTAGCTGTGGGATCAGGCTCTAAAGGAAAGGGTGGAGAGATTCAGCCAGTTAGTGTGAAAGTTGGAGATAAAGTTCTTCTCCCAAGAGGATGGAGGCACCAAAGTAGTTGTAGATGACAAGGATTATTTCTTATTTAGAGATGGAGACATTCTTGAAAAGTATGTAGACTGAAACAACTCACTGTTGAAATGGCATCCTGTGAAGCTGCCCATTCCACTGAAGTTCTGAAATCTTTCATCATGAAAATAATTTCCATGTGTCTTTTATAATGATAAAACTGATGATAATCTAATAACATCCACTGTCTCAAAATTTTAGTTTCCCCGTACTTGTGTAAACATTTCCAAAAAAATGTGTAATGAATGGTTAAAAAAAATAGAGTTAGAAGAAATCTGTTTGGAACCCAAATATCTTTTCATGGTTATTTTATGTCTTTCTCAAAACCATAAAAGGGAACTAGTAAATTCTTCTTCCCAATCAATGGTCAGAAAGCTATTAAGAAACAGCTTCTTAATTTACTTTTTGGCTCAACTTCTTATGGTAGATAAAGTAAAATTTATTCACCCTCTCACAGAGAAATGTCCCTGGTGCAAAACTGACAATTGTGGACACTGAGTCAGGGGATTCACAAATGCTGTTGGAGACCATGGAAGCCAGACTGACAGGCCTTTGTATTGAAGAATTGTCTTTATGTCACAACACCTGAATGGAATCGGGAAGCATCACCATCATTAAGCTGTAATTAAATATGCAGATGATAAAACAACACCACCTTTGAAATATGCCTGTACAAATAACTCATCTCCATCTTGTAAACTGGGAGACCAAAGGTGCACCTACACCTGGAGCTTCCTCCAGCCTGGCCTGGAGATTCTCCTCTCTCAGAGGGTCCTCACAGCTCACATTTGGTGCATTGTAAGGAGACATGGTGTGGCTCTAGTAGAATGGGTGGTCCGTGCTTAGACCAGAGTGTAGACTATCACCTCAGTTCCCTTTTCAGGCTTGCTGAGATCTCCTCTAAGAAGCCCTTCATTGGTGAGATCCTCCCTTTCGGCTTGAGGAAAGAGCTAGCAAGTGGGAGGGTCATACTAGGCCACACAAGTTCTCGGCCATGAGTATCCTGAAACCTTTCTTCATTAGGTTCACTGTAATTGCACTTACAGGGTGGGTTCTCCATTGAATTTATTTATGTAGAATTTATTTATGATGGTATGTGTTTTGGTAAGAGTAGCTGGTGGGGGGGGAGAGAACCAATGATTCTTAAGATATGTAAGGAAAAAAATAAAGGATTAATCGGTCACCTACTTTGAGACTTGTAGATGGTGCCAAGAATGTAAAAGAGTTTAAGGAAAACCTCTAATAAAGTAATTAGTAAATTAGTAGCATACACAGGGGATGATAGCCAGAGTCAAACCTTGCTCATCCTGCTGCGATGAGGATGTGCCCAAACTGGTGTAGCAACTCCAGGGTTTTGCATTTGGGAAGAGACACACTGAAGGGATCTGGTGTGTTCTATCCATAAACTGAGCCAGCACTGGGCTAGGGGAGAAAGATTCCCAACAGCCCTAACAACTCTGGATGGTTGCACCTACCCACCCCACGAGTGGGGTACAAAACCAGACCCTTAAACTGGGTGTGTCTCCAGCCAACAAGCCAACAAGTCAACGGACTGCGTAGTCGGCAGGATTCGAACCTGCGCGGGGAGACCCCAATGGATTTCTAGTCCATCGCCTTAACCACTCGGCCACGACTACGTGGGGAGCGTACTGCTCGCTGGGGTAAGTAACTGCATGGATTCAGCCTTCCTCGAAGGCTGGATTTCCCCACCACCTGGTGCCTGTCCACAGGTGCAGGACGAATGCCACCTGTTGGGGCAAGTTGACAGCAAGGCAGCCTCAGAACTGGGAAGGTCCCATACTCTGGTGGCCTGACGGGAGGAGACCAAACAGGAGACCTTCCCGAAACGGAGCTTCCTGGGGTCGGTTTTGGTGGGCTCGGGTCGGCTGGCCCCGGGAAACGCTCGGACACTGGGGCCAGAGCTGCCCTGGGTCTGCCCACGGAGCGCCCGGCTTCAATGGGTAAAATTCCATCCCCGGGCCGTCGGAGCCCGGCACTGTCTGCACCGCGGCGCGACCCTTCCCCAGGAACCGCTTCTCCGCGGGCTTCAGCAGACCGCGGGCGATGTCACTATTGCCCCTTTTAATTCCCACTTAATCGTTGTTTAGACGCCTACAACGTCAGACCCTTTTGCTGCGAGGGAGACGGGAGGATGGGGCTGCCATCTGGGACCCGCGTCCGTCCGCGCGCTCTTCTCCGTGCGCTCTTCTCCGCGCTCCAGGCCTGCGCGCTCGGATTCCCGCAGGACCCCGGGAACTCCGGCACTTCCCCGAGACTTGGGAGGGGAATGACCAGAGGACTCCTGGCCAGAGAAGGAGAGGGCGGAGCAGGGCGTCCAGGAGCGGCTCAGGACCCCGAACCCCACCGCGAGCCACTCACGCCCTGCGGCCGACCCGCTCCCGGCTCCGCCTGATGAAGTCGCCGTCGGATCTCCGACGGTCCCACAAAACCCACGTCCTCCCTCCCACCCTCCTCCCGCGCCTCCCGACCTCTGGGCAAAGACGTGTATAAAGTCTGGAGTGTGACGTTTCACAGGCTCTTTTTAGTTCCTTTCCACACGACTGAGGCCTCTGTAGTTCAGCTGGGTAAAATTCAGGGCTTGAGGCATTAGATTCAAATTCCCAAACCAGCGGAGACGGCTCCGAGCCGGTGCGCGGAAAGCCTTCCAGGAGGAGCAGGGTGCTCACCGGGAGGAGGGCTGGGGGTGGGGGGCGTCTGTCCGACTCTGCAGCTGAAGTCGTCAGCGAGACAGTGGCCTGGGCCCTGCCTGGGGATTCCTGACACTTCACCAATGCAGCAATCAGTCATCCTTCACGAGGTAATAAACCTGCACTCCAACAGAGGAGGGTTACCCACAATCAAGAAAAGGGTAAGTCCAGCGACTGAAATTGCACACCACTAATGACTAGGATAGAGAACAAGAAGTGAAAGGGTTTCGGGAGGCAGTGCCAATCAACTCCTCTGGGAGTCCTAGCAGGAGCCTGTTGGACAAACTTCAGATCCATTCGGCCAACACTGATCCTCTCCAGGGTCTCTGTGGAGTTCTGGTCAGGCACTGGACTTGATCTGCACTGGTTTCTTCACACTCTGATCAGGTCTTCATCCTCCTGACCTAGGGTGGGTTCCCCATGTGCTGGAACTGAGGACCTAGCCTAGTCCTCTCTTTAGATCAGAAGCCAGCTGGTCACAAGTTATGAAGGATTCACTTCTGTTTTCTGTGAAAACATTAGGATGTCTGTGTAGCTGGCCATACGCTGATGTTGTAAAGCTGCTTGGAAAGCCTGCCCGTGCCTTGAACTCACCCGTGCCCGGTTTTCCCTGACCAGATAACAACCCTTTCCTAAACCTTAGTGACGCCTCATAAATCCTGGCCTTCCCTGGCCAGATAAAGACCCTCTCTGAGGCTCTAAGGACCTTCATAGATTCTGATGTTGGGGTCAGCACAAATGTAAACTAATATTTGTGTGTTATACTCCTCAGAGTCTTGTTATCTGTAACCCCCCTTTTGTGTAACTTTTGGGGCTATACAGCTGGGCTGCAAGGAAGCTTTGCTGCTGTCCTGGGGTCCCACGATTTTGATGGGGAAGGCAGCCAGGCCCATCGAAATCATAAGCTTGCTTTAATTTGATTTTAACTGGAGTAAGTGGTCTTTTCTTGTGTCGTGGTCTAACAGAACTTCCACCTAGCCTATGGCTACTGAGGATGGTGCTCACCATGGGTAGGAGGCTTGCTGCCACTTATTTGTGGTAACAGAGATCCAGCATGACATGACCACAGCCATGTCAATTGTAACTGCCACCTTGCCCACCAAGTGGCCCCAGCACACCTTCCAAACCCTGTGGGATACCAAAGGGATTGAGAGTCAGCTGCTGTTTTGCCAGCCACTCATGCCTGAACTGTTTTTCAGCTGATGTAGGAGGTTCCAGTTGGCTTTGGCACAAAAATTCCTTCCTCCATCCCTGGGGTGCAGGGTTCCTCCCATCAAGCAGCTGTCCAAAAGACACTCTGACCCTATATTCCTGTAACTGGGTGAGTCCTGGATCTGTCTGGTTATGGCACTACCTGGAGACCACGTCTCATGCACTGGCACTGGGATTTCCTGAAACTGTCCCAAGTATAAAGGCACACACACAAAAAAAATTATAATGAAAAGACACATCAGCATTTTGTCACATTTCTTCACTATGAAGATCCTCAGCAAACTAATTAAGTTTGTTTTTTGGGGTTAATCATTTCCCTTTAATTTCTAGATTGACTTCATTAGTTGTTGGTGTTTTACAAAAACAGGAAATAGCCTGGCATGGTGATTTACCAGGTAGAATAACTACGATAGCATGTGCATAACCTCATTTCTATGGCATTGTTCTGTAAAGTACTACCATCCTCATTTTAGAATGAGGAAAAGGCTAAGAAAAATATTCAAATGCTCAAAATACTGAATATTAGTATTAGAACAGCCCCTAGTTCATGCTGTTTCATGTACAGTGCTCTTTCCTTGAGGAATGAGAAAGTGAACAAAGTCTCCTCTGATAACTTAAGGGCCTCAGCAAATGTAACCTTACCCAAATTTCTCATAGAAATGAGGCGGCAAAGGTAGTTAAAATGGTGGATTCTAGCTTTTCTCTCAAGTAGCCTGAGGGATCGCTCAATCGGTGAGCCTTGTATTTCTCCCTAATACTCAAGAAAATCAGTGTCATCTCTCTTTGGGTCAGGACATTGACTTTAAAAGAAGAATCTATAAAGATGACATGAAATCCACAGGCCAGGGGTTAGCCAGCCCTTGTTCCAGCACTTGGCTTCCACCAATGAATGCATAGGGTTACAAGATGGTAATGGCTGTAGGTGGCTGGTGGCTCACATGACAGAGCTAAAACTTCAGAGGTTACCCTTGGAACGATATCAGGCCTAGGAAAGAAGTAGTAGAAAACAGAAACTAGTCATGGCAATCAGGGCTGATAGGTGGTCTTCAAGTATAGTTCAAAGAAACCGAAGTGAGTTTCCCTCTAAATATTGCCTTTTTTTATATTGTAGACAACAGTGATAGAAATGGTAGGTGTTGAAATGGAACACAAATTGCAATCACATGGCTTCTCTTTTTCCTTTATTTTCTTCTAGGCTCCTTCACTAGATACACCAGACATGAATTTGCAAAGTCCAGTAACACAAGGAATCAGTGGTGATTTTGCTGCACAAGGAATTAGGGGTGACCTACCTATCAATCTGGGTTTTATATCTAACCGGCTTCGTAAAAGGACTCACTCTCTCTAGGCAAACAGATAAATGGAAAACTATGAAAAACTCTTCCCTCTCACACCTTTTAGATGCTTTCGCTCCTGCATGAAGTGAAGTCACTACGTTTTATAAAGAAATCAAAGGAAGCTCTTCAATTCAAAACTGTTCAGCAGCAGAACATCTCCCAGGTAGGGGGAAAGGTCCCCTGAGCTCGGGGTCCACGCGGAGGCTGTGCCCTCTCCCAGGTAGGAGGAAAGGTCTAAGCAGGTAGTCTGGTCTTGGGGTCCACGCAGAGCCTGTGCCCCCCTTATGGCTCCTGTGAGCCGCAGGTTCCCGCCGATTGTCCCCCAAAAGAAAACCAACGCCAGGTTCCACCGAGATTTGAACTCGGATCGCTGGATTCAGAGTCCAGAGTGCTAACCATTACACCATGGAACCGCCCGTCGACACCCGCCGTGCTCCTGCCGGATGGCACCTGTCTCCGCGCTGACGGCGCCTTCCTCCTCGGGTCCGGGTCTGGAGACGCGCCCGGTTCCGCCGCCAGCCGCAGTGGCGCTCCCTCCCCCTGCGGGGCTCCCGGTGCAAAACCCGGAACAGACCGGCTCTGGGGACCACCTGGGGCCGTGCGCGCCCGCCTGCCCGGTCCCCTCGGCCGCCCCCGCGCTCTGCTGGACCGGGCCGCGCTGCCCAGGGCCGCCGCCCCGCCCCCCGTCGGTGCGCACGCTCCTCCTGCGGCGGCGCGCGGCCTGCGACTTTCATCTCCTGGAGGGAACGTCCCTGGAGGCCGCGTGCCACACAGTCCCCGGAACTGGGCGTTGAGACCCCGAGCGAAGCCTTTTGTGTCCCGGTACCCAGCTCCGCCTCGGGGAGGCCTGGGCCAGGCAAAGCCCGAGAAAGGCCGCCGTCGGAAGGCCGAGCTGGGCCGTCGGAAGGTCGAGCTGGTCGTCAGACGCGCCGCCCGCGGACCCACTCGCCCGCCCAGGGCCGACGGGAGACTCTCCCACCAGCCGGGCTGCTCAAAGGCGCCCCAGGTCAGGACAGAGGGACCGGGCAGCAGCGCTTCCCGAGTCGCCAGGCCTCCCTGCCACCCCACCGCCAGCGGTTCCCGGGACCAGCCCTCGGCCACGGCGGCAGCCTCCGGGAACAGTCGAACACGCCTTCGGTGGCCAAAGCGGAAACAGCCCAAGCAACTCTAAGATAGAAAATCTGCAAAAAATAAAAGTACCTAGAATACTGTTGAAATCACCCCAACTAGAAAATAGCCATCGATGGTTCCTTGATGGTAAAACAAAATATTGAATGAATAAGTATGTAGGAAGAAGACTCTCGATTTAGGAGTTAAATGCCTATGCAGGAACATACAGACTTCAAAACCACTTCCTGCAGCATCACACCGGCAGATCTCAAAACCCCTGACTGTACCCTTCAAAACTGTCAAGATCACCCAGACCAAGGCAAGTCTGAGAGTCTGCCCCAGCCAAAAGAACCTACCGAGACCTGTGACTGAATGTATTCTGAACAGGGTCCTGGAACAGGAAAAGGAAGTAAGGGAAAAACCAAAGAGAGCAGAATACTGCATGGACGTTAGTTAATGACGATGTATACATTAATGTTCACGTAACAAAGCTACCCTAATAGGTTTTTCCCACATTTTAAAATTATAGTTAAACTATTATGCTTCTTGTGAGGCCATGTGCCAAACAGTCCTCCAAGAGATGCCCTTTGCATCTTGGTACGGCTATATTATGTAATTGCATATTAATATACTACATGATGGCATATTGATTTAAAGCCTTAAATAATAGGGAAACAAATAATAAAGATATTTTAGAACTCTGTTCTAGCTTCCTAAGTAAATAGAAACTGTTCTTCTTGGGAATAAAAACGAAAATATGACTAATATTTTGAACATGATTTATTAAGTTTCTTCAACGTGGTCTCGGAACTCTGTCTTGTTTGTACACGTCTCTGCTCCCTTTGCGATTGAGACATATTTTGAGGCATGTCTGTAGACCAGTGGCATAGCCTGCAGACCCACACTGTGCTCAGAGCACACACTCAGAGTGAGGAAGGAGAAGTTTGAGCTCTGCCAAGTGCTGTGCTCCCAGCTACAGACTCAGGACAGAGCAGGGCTGATCTACCCTTGGAGACTGTGGCTGATAGTAATGGGATGCTGTCTAAAAGTCACCCCTCCCCTGGTGTTAGGGGACACTGAGGGGATGGGAAAATAGCAGCCTAGACAAGCTGAGAAGCTCAAATAAGAATGAAAACTGGATATATGAGTTTTGGCAGCACCTGCAGGTGTTACTTAAAAGGGAGGCTTGGGGTACACATACACAATGGAATATTACTCAGCCATAAAGAAGAATTAAATTCTAGCATTTACCGGTAAGTGGATGGAACTGGAGACTATCATGCTGAGTGAAATAAGCTCCCCCAAAACCAAAGGCCAAATGTTCTCTCTGATATGCAGATGCTGACTCACAATGAATAGTAGTGGGGTGTTCACTGGATAGGACAGAGCAGAGTGAGGGGAAGGGGAAATAGAATGGGAATGGGAAAGACAGTAGAATGAACCGGACATAACTTTTCTATACTCATATCTGAATACATGACCAGTGCAACTCCACGTCATGTACAACCACGAAAAAGGGAAGGTATACTCCATGTATATATGATACATCAAAATACATTCTACTGTCATGTATAACTAAAAAGAACAAAATAAAAAATTTCAGAAATAAAGATTAAAAGGGCTACATTCTTAGTGGTTGCAGGCCTCTGGATTCAATTTCCAATACCCCCCCCCCCCCACACACACACACATAGAAGAATTAGTCCTCTTCAAAAGTCTGAGTAGTTAGCCAGACACAACGTTGCACACCTGTAATCCCAGTGGCTTGAAAGGCTGAGGAAGGAGGATCCCAGGTCCAAAGCCAGCCTCAGCAATTTAGCAAGGCCCTAAACAATTCAGTGAGAACCTGTCTATAAATAAATAAATAAATAAGATTAGGGATGTGACTCAGTGTCTAAGCACTCCTGAATTCAGTCCTGGTACCAAAAAAAAAAAAAAAAAAAAAGTTTGAGCAGTTAGAAACATCTGCACTTCCTGTGTGAATCTATTTCTAATGAGATACTGGTATTTTTTTAATATTTATGTTTTAGTTGTAGTTGGACACAATACATTTATTCCATTTGTTTATTTTTATGAGGTGCTAAGGATCCAGCCCAGGGCCTCCCATGTGCTAGGCCAGCACTCTACCGCTGAGCCACAACCCCAGCCCAAGACACTATTTTGAAAGCATATCATAGCCGGGCATGGCGGCCCATTCCTGCAATCCCAGCTACTCAGGAGGTAAAGTGGGGTGCAGGGGACTTGGTGGCGTAGTTCTAAGATAAAGCACCCCTATTTTATATCCCCAATACTGCCAAAACAAAAGAGAGATTATATCATAGATTATATCCTAGTCCCTTATCCCAGTGACTTTCAAATATTGCATCAAGAAACAAATTGTTATTTTTATTTATTGGTTTATTGTTTTGGTCCCCCCGAGCCCCGCCCCGGCCCGGCCGACCCCCGAGCCCCGCCCCGGCCCGGCCGACCCCCGAGCCCCGCCCCGGCCCCGTCGACCCCCGAGCCCCGCCCCGGCCCGGCCGACCCCCGAGCCCCGCCCCGGCCCGGCCGATCCCCGAGCCCCGCCCCGGCCCGGTCGACCCCCGAGCCCCGCCCCGGCCCGGCCGACCCCCGAGCCCCGCCCCGGCCTGGTCGACCCCCGAGCCCCGCCCCGGCCCGGCCGACCCCCGAGCCCCGCCCCGGCCCGGCCGACCCCCGAGCCCCGCCCCGGCCTGGTCGACCCCCGAGCCCCGCCCCGGCCCGGCCGACCCCCGAGCCCCGCCCCGGCCCGGCCGACCCCCAGCCCCGCCCCGCCCCGGCCCGGCCCGGCCGACCCCCCAGCCCCGCCCCGGCCCGGCCGACCCCCGAGCCCCGCCCCGCCCCGGCCCGGCCGACCCCCGAGCCCCGCCCCGGCCCGGCCGACCCCCAGCCCCGCCCCGCCCCGCCCCGGCCCGGCCGACCCCCCAGCCCCGCCCCGGCCCGGCCGACCCCCGAGCCCCGCCCCGCCCCGGCCTGGACGACCCCCGAGCCCCGCCCCGGCCCGGCCGACCCCCGAGCCCCGCCCCGGCCCGGCCGACCCCCGAGCCCCGCCCCGGCCCGGCCGACCCCCCAGCCCCGCCCCGCCCCGCCCCGCCCCGGCCCGGCCGACCCCCGAGCCCCGCCCCGCCCCGCCCCGCCCCGGCCCGGCCGACCCCCGAGCCCCGCCCCGGCCCGGCCGACCCCCGAGCCCCGCCCCCGGCCTTGCTGAGTATTTTTCCCGGAGGGACAGGGTCTCGTGAGCGCCGAGGCTGGCTTTGAGCTTGCAATCCTCCTGTCCCCACCTCCCCAGCCCCGGGGATCACAGGTGTCACCACCACACCCGGCTTCTTTTTCCTTTTTAAAAGATTTCCAATCAGTTAAGGGTCAGCACTTGTGCAAATTAAAATAAAAATTGTAGATTTAAGATAAACGAATGGATCAGGAGCCCCCCCCCTTCTGTGCGGCCGGCGCAGCTCCCCCTGGCGGCCGGGAGGAGCAGCGGGCAGGACGGCTTCCCCGGGCGGCCCTCCCGGAACGTCCCCTCGGTCGGTCCTGGGCAGCGCAGGGCAAGGCCAGCGGCTCGGTCGTCGCGAGGCTCCTGCCTCCACGTGCCACGCCGGAGCCAACGCGGGGGTGGGCCTCGCTTCCCTCTCAGGCCTCCCAGGCGGCCTCCCGTCCCGTGGGCACCCGCGAGTGTCCTGCTGCAGCAAAGAGAATCCACGCTCTTGCCCGGGACTCTCCGAGTTTCGCCTGTCCCTCTTTCTAGGTCACCTTTTTGCTGTTTGCCGTGGGTTTCTTTTGTCAGAGCTAAGAGCTCTCGGTCACCTGAGACATCATCGGCGACAGATTCAGTGACAACTTTATCAGTATCTCCTGCTGCGAGGGGCGCGCTCACTTCTTCAAAATCTCCAGCAGGAAGTCCCGCCGGCCAGGTAGTCGTGGCCGAGTGGTTAAGGCGATGGACTTGAAATCCATTGGGGTCTCCCCGCGCAGGTTCGAATCCTGCCGGCTACGGGTTTTGAACGTCTCCAGCCCTTTTTGTTTCTGATGTGGGACGGGCGCTCCCTCGGTTGTCCAGGTTGGCCTTGAACTTGGGATCCTCCTAGCGCAGCGCTCTGATGGCTGCGATACCCGTGTGCTGCGGTGGCCTTTCTCCCTCTCTGTTCCCGCCATGCTCCAGGCACCGACTTACCACTACTATGTCGTGTAATCACCAAAGTCTCTTTATTTTAAAGATGAACTGCTGATGACTAGCTCAACACCTAACGGTAGAAATGGTGTCTTCCTTAAACAAAGTTATGAAGGCTCTTTTCCTCAAATACGACGGGGAACACATTTTTTAGAAACAACTGGTTAGCAGACTATCCCAGTGTAGTTTTTAAGTGAGATGATTTTACACCAGCTCCTATTTTTCAAGCTCTTAATATATACATAGGCTTCCAAGGACTTTGAGTGTGTTGATTTGCAACATTCATAGAAAGCAAAAACTGCTATTAACTTCATTTTGCAAATCTGGAAACTGAACCCCACGGGAGTAAAACAATCTGATGAAGGCCACCCAGCTAGCAAGTGTGAGGGCTGCACTTGGACTCGGTGCTGGTGTCCAGAGCCAGGGAACCCGGCTGCTGGAGAGGGTGCAGCAGCAGGCAGGGGTGCTTCCCTCGCTGCTGCCAGTAGTTGGGAATAGTGCCTGCATCACCCTGTTATTCAGAGTTTGTCTCTGTAGATAAGGCCAAGCTACACATCAGGTGCCGAGGCCGCATGCCTGTTAAGAATTTTATTAGTCCAAGTTTAGGGACTGTCATTCAGCAACAATGAGGCCTTACTGTTTGGGGTCAATAGGGCAGGGACTGTTACTGCTGCTTCAACTGAGTAGTTTGTTTCCTTCTCAGCCTGGAAACTCCAGAACCCTGGAGTCGGAAAGGTTTGTAAATAGCAGGCAGTGGATGGAAAAGCTTAAGTTCCAGCTACCAAGTCCAGGAACAGCATTGACTTCACAGCCAGGAGGAATCCAACACAGAGAACACCAGCAGGGGACTGCAACCAGATCTAGGAGCTTTTCTAATAAATGTCAAAGCTGTGGTTTCAATTTCTTTTTCCCTTTATAAAGACTATTAATACGGTCATTTTCTAATAGTACTATCCTTTCTTTTCCTGCTATTCCCTCACCCCCACCCCAAACTTGCTTTGGCTGTTCTAAAGAATCTTTTAAAACACAGGAGTGATAAATG